>NC_054702.1:118877976-118921645 GCF_016097555.1 Gigantopelta aegis
CAATCACAGAGTGTTACTTCAGAATAGGTAAGTCTGTCACAGACTCTGTCATCAGGTGTGTTCAATCACAGAGTGTTACTTCAGAATAGGTAAGTCACAGACTCTGTCATCAGGTGTGTTCAATCACAGAGTGTTACTTCAGAATAGGTAAGTCACAGACTCTGTCATCAGGTGTGTTCAATCACAGAGTGTTACTTCAGAATAGGTAAGTCACATCTGTCATCAATCACAGAGTGTTACTTCAGAATAGGTAAGTCACAGACTCTGTCATCAGGTGTGTTCAATCACAGAGTGTTACTTCAGAATAGGTAAGTCACAGACTCTGTCATCAGGTGTGTTCAATCACAGAGTGTTACTTCAGAATAGGTAAGTCACAGACTCTGTCATCATCGGTGTGTTCAATCACAGAGTGTTACTTCAGAATAGGTAAGTCACAGACTCTGTCATCAGGTGTGTTCAATCACAGAGTGTTACTTCAGAATAGGTAAGTCACAGACTCTGTCATCAGGTGTGTTCAATCACAGAGTGTTACTTCAGAATAGGTAAGTCACAGACTCTGTCATCAGGTGTGTTCAATCACAGAGTGTTACTTCAGAATAGGTAAGTCACAGACTCTGTCATCAGGTGTGTTCAATCACAGAGTGTTACTTCAGAATAGGTAAGCCACAGACTCTGTCATCAGGTCATCAGGTGTGTTCAATCACAGAGTGTTACTTCAGAATAGGTAAGTCACAGACTCTGTCATCAGGTGTGTTCAATCACAGAGTGTTACTTCAGAATAGGTAAGCCACAGACTGTGTCATCAGGTGTGTTCAATCACAGAGTGTTACTTCAGAATAGGTAAGTCACAGACTCTGTCATCAGGTGTGTTCAATCACAGAGTGTTACTTCAGAATAGGTAAGTCACAGACTCTGTCATCAGGTGTGTTCAATCACAGAGTGTTACTTCAGAATAGGTAAGTCACAGACTCTGTCATCAGGTGTGTTCAATCACCCTCAAACGCCATTTTGAGATTCTCGCAGAGTTCAATGCAAAGGTACGTTGTAATCTTAGCAGAGCTCTGTTTTCAAAATGGATGTTCTCAACGTTGTTTTGTACAGTCTTCACTGAAAGCTGCTTTATTTATGTGATCTATAATACACACATCCAATTTAACAGTGTCCAATCATTCTGACCGATTCTCCTCTTTTAATATTTACTGCCAACCGCCTTTATTGTACTTACCCTATAATGATTTCCCTAGAAATTAGGCAAGGCATGGTAGACCAAAGACTTTTGGGGCATTTTCACCATTTTCGGAGCACTTGTTTTTCATTTAAAATACACAAAAATTAATTAAAGTAAACATTAATGTAATTTATGTGTTTGCTGTAATAAATGAATGGCAAAAGATATAAAAGGTATATTTTATTAATTAATAATACCTTTTTGGGCGTTTTATAAAGGTAATTTTAGAATTAATTACTGAAAAAGTCTTGATTAATCTCAGGGCAGCATGGTGCTGATTACGGCAAGATGGTGCTAGACTATTGAGGCATGGTGCCGCACCATGCTAAAACAAGCTGGGGGAAACACTATACCCTATATCGCACTTTGCAAGTATCTTTTTGTGCTAAGGTCCAGTTGACTGTCTTGTGCTAAATATTGCAAACAAAGCTGAATTCCATAAATACAATGGTAATGGAAGCTGCCATCTAACTCGGCTAATGAGGGCTGGCTATCCATGGGCATATTTCAAAAGTGGTCAACACCAGACCCAAACATTCAAATTAGCAGCTCAAACTGGATTTTTCCTTCGATAATTTCATACCTGTTTTAAAAAATTCTGTTTAAGCTACTATAAACATTAGGAATACCAGAAACATTTGGTGTACCCACGGTAATATTCTAAGGAAGGGGCATGTTTAAATGTCTGTAAAGTCAGGAATAGTCCCCTAGAGTCATGACTGTCATTTCTTAAAGTATAATGATGAAGAAAGCACTTTAAAATATATATCTAGGTGTGGTACTCATTAAAATATATATCTTGGTGTGGTACTCATTAAAATATATATCTAGGTGTGGTACTCATTAAAATATATATCTTGGTGTGGTACTCATTAAAATATATATCTAGGTGTGGTACTCATTAAAATATATATCTAGGTGTGGTACTCATTAAAATATATATCTAGGTGTGGTACTCATTAAAATATATATCTAGGTGTGGTACTCATTAAAATATATATCTAGGTGTGGTACTCATTAAAATATATATCTTGGTGTGGTACTCATTAAAATATATATCTAGGTGTGGTACTCATTAAAATATATATCTAGGTGTGGTACTCATTAAAATATATATCTTGGTGTGGTACTCATTAAAATATATATCTTGGTGTGGTACTCATTAAAATATATATCTTGGTGTGGTACTCATTAAAATATATATCTAGGTGTGGTACTCATTAAAATATATCTCTAGGTGTGGTACTCATTAAAATATATATCTAGGTGTGGTACTCATTAAAATATATATCTAGGTGTGGTACTCATTAAAATATATATCTTGGTGTGGTACTCATTAAAATATATATCTAGGTGTGGTACTCATTAAAATATATATCTAGGTGTGGTATAACGTACTCATTAAAATATATATCTAGGTGTGGTATAACGTACTCATTAAAATATATATCTTGGTGTGGTACTCATTAAAATATATATCTAGGTGTGGTATAACGTACTCATTAAAATATATATCTAGGTGTGGTATAACGTACTCATTAAAATATATATCTAGGTGTGGTATAACGTACTCATTAAAATATATATCTTGGTGTGGTATAACATACTCATTAAAATATATATCTAGGTGTGGTACTCATTAAAATATATATCTTGGTGTGGTACTCATTAAAATATATATCTAGGTGTGGTATAACATACTCATTAAAATATATATCTTGGTGTGGTACTCATTAAAATATATATCTTGGTGTGGTACTCATTAAAATATATATCTAGGTGTGGTATAACGTACTCATTAAAATATATATCTAGGTGTGGTATAACATACTCATTAAAATATATATCTAGGTGTGGTATAACGTACTCATTAAAATATATATCTTGGTGTGGTATAACATACTCATTAAAATATATATCTAGGTGTGGTATAACATACTCATTAAAATATATATCTAGGTGTGGTACTCATTAAAATATATATCTAGGTGTGGTATAACGTACTCATTAAAATATATATCTTGGTGTGGTATAACATACTCATTAAAATATATATCTAGGTGTGGTATAACGTACTCATTAAAATATATATCTTGGTGTGGTATAACATACTCATTAAAATATATATCTTGGTGTGGTATAACGTAGTCATTAAAATATATATCTTGGTGTGGTATAACATACTCATTAAAATATATATCTTGGTGTGGTATAACGTAGTCATTAAAATATATATCTTGGTGTGGTATAACGTAGTCATTAAAATATATATCTTGGTGTGGTATAACGTACTCATTAAAATATATATCTTGGTGTGGTATAACGTAGTCATTAAAATATATATCTTGGTGTGGTATAACGTAGTCATTAAAATATATATCTTGGTGTGGTATAACCTAGTCATTAAAATTTTACTGATCAGATGTATGACATTTTTTTCCAACTGACACCAAAATATAATTTTCATCCGTCACCAAACTAAAGTGCCTATAGAAGACAAAGGGTTAATCAGAGAAGTAAGTTAGTTAATCTAGATTTTAAACATATTTTTTTTTTTTGTGTATGTATATATATATATATATATATATATACTCTTCAAAAAAAGAAACGCAAAAGGGTACAAATGGGTTATAACTCCGATTTTATGTTTCCTACCGGTTCATGCTTTGTGAATATAAGGTCATTGCATGTCCCAAACACATTCCCACGGTTACATTCGATAAAACGCAGCTACTGTACAATAAAGTTCCAAAATGTGAATATTCGCAAAAACGCAGCCACGTGCAAACCATGTCACCACTGCACATGCGTTGTCTGCACGTGCAACATGAACACCGACAGTATAAAAGTGCAGGGTGTTCGCTTGCCTGGCCTCTGTATCTGGCCGACAGTTGACAATCCAGGACATGCCACGTCTCAGTGAACCGCAGAGAAACAATGCCATCGGCCGACTAGACGCAGGCGAATCCAGAACGGCCGTTGCCAGGGCATTCCATGTGTCCCCAAGCACCATCTCCAGACTGTGGGACCGTTACCAGCAACATGGATCAACACGTGACCTCCCTAGATCCGGTCGACCACGGGTCACTACCCCCGGGCAGGACCGCTACATCCGGGTACGCCACCTTCGGGAACGATTGACTACTGCCACCTCCACAGCCGCAGCAATACCAGGTTTGCGCAGGATATCCGACCAGACCGTACGGAACCGCCTACGTGAGGTAGGAATTCGTGCCAGACATCCAGTTCGAGGTGTCATCTTAACACCACAACACCGTCGACTCCGACTGCAGTGGTGCCAGATTCATCGACAATGGCCTCAACTGCGATGGAGACAGGTGTGGTTCAGTGACGAGTCCCGATTTCTGCTCCGACGTCATGATGGAAGATGTCGCGTGTATAGGCGTCGTGGTGAACGTTATGCGGCAAACTGCGTGCAGGAAGTGGACAGATTCGGCGGGGGTAGTGTCATGGTGTGGGCAGCCATCTCACACACTGGCAGAACTGACCTGGTCCACGTGCAGGGCAACCTGAATGCACAGGGCTACATTGACCAGATCCTCCGGCCACACATCGTTC
This sequence comes from Gigantopelta aegis, assembly GCF_016097555.1. Classification (NCBI taxonomy): domain Eukaryota; kingdom Metazoa; phylum Mollusca; class Gastropoda; order Neomphalida; family Peltospiridae; genus Gigantopelta; species Gigantopelta aegis. The sequence continues at coordinate 118,882,784 of NC_054702.1, forward strand.
CAGTTATGGCCAACGTCAACGCAGTGTTCCAACATGACAACGCCAGGCCTCACACAGCACGTCTCACAACGGCTTTCCTACAGAACAACAACATTAATGTCCTTCCTTGGCCATCGATATCACTGGATTTGAACCCAATTGAGCATCTATGGGACGAGTTGGACCGACGCCTCCGACAGCGACAACCACAGCCCCAGACCCTGCCCGAGCTGGCAGCAGCCTTGCAGGCCGAGTGGGCCACCATCCCCCGGGACGTCATCCGTACTCTGGTTGCTTCAATGGGCAGGCGGTGCCAGGCAGTTGTCAACACACGCGGAGGCCACACCCGGTATTGACTCCAGATGACCTTGACCTTGGTGGTGTGTCTTATCACTTACTCACAATGGACTAGAGTGAATTGTGAACAATCCTGCAACATTTGGTAATTATCGGACTCACCATTCAATAATTAAATCAATTCTCCAAATGTTACGACAATGTGGTTTTGCGTTTCTTCTTTTGAAGAGTATATATATATATATATATTTGCATTGATTCTGTTAGGTTGGCATATTTGATTTCTCTCAATGTCCGACACCAAAACTATTTGAATTTCACGAAGTCAAAATGGGATTATTAATGAATTTGTTATGCATGGTATTAATGCCTCATACGAAACGTCATTACTTTACTTCCTAAGGTGAATTACTTAAAAGGAATACAAGGGCAAAGTTTCAAGCCTAGTGTTTTGAAATCTGTCCCCGCATGGCTGTCATATTTTGAGCAGCGGAAAGCCCAGTGTAAGGCCCGACATTCCATATGAAGATCTGTTGATTTTTGTGTGCTTTATTTTCGTATTCACTGTGGAGTATAGAATTTGAACTTCAGATTGTCAAGTACAATGTTTTGAATATAGTGTCAACTTTTGTAATTTTTTCTTTTGAACTTTATGCTTTGTGACAAAAATGTGTTCCAACAATAGAATTGTGTTATTTTTGTATGAGTTGTGATATATATATTGTATAACATTGTGTGATATATATGTTGTATAACAGTATTTGTGTGATGTAATATATATATGTTGTATAACAGTATTTGTGTGATGTAAGATATGTTATTTAAGAATTGAACGTTATATTTTTGATGTTCATGCAATGATAAACACCAAAACTGTTTTACACACTGTATGAATGGCGTAGCCCGTTCATATAATTCCAAATGCATTAATACTGCCATTATACAAAACTATATTAAAAAACCCAATCGAACTCTGTTCTACAATGATTTACAACTGTATCAATACACAAATAAGGGAATTCCCTTAGAAAGTTACATTCATTTTTTTCCGTCAAATCTCCAATTCATTATGATTTAGGTTTTATAAATTTTAATTAAAGTTTAATTAGTAAAAAGTGAATGTGAACACAGACTTGAAAGGGATAAAGTTTGTGATTGTGTGATGTTATTCTCGGAAAGGACAGGTCACGATATTGTGCATGAAGGAGTATGTGTTTTCGCGCATGTAAGTTGTCGATTTGGTGTTTTTGTCAAATGTGACAGAGCTGCGCTCATGTCTCTCTTTTGATTTGTTGAGCATTCTCTGCTATAACTTCTAATAGAAGTTTCATTTTTGTGGCCTGTGACTGTCATATACATTATGTGTCTCAGTTCAAAACAGGAGTCGTTTAAAGCCTGAATTTTCACCTTCACTCACAGTGCAGACAAAATTGGGATAAAAATAGAAACTATGGAATCCTCAGGGATTCCCTTGTTTACAGAAAAAGTTTTTTAGATCACATGTAGCATTTTAACCAATCAAGACGCCTAATACAAAACAGTAATTATAAAATGGAATTATAGAACAGTATTTGTGTGATGCGATATATTATGTTATATAACAGTATTTGTGTGATGTAATATATGTTATATAACAGTATTTGTGTGATGTGATCTATATGTTATCTAACAGTATTTGCATGATGTGATATATATGTTGTATAACAGTATTTGTGTGATGTGATATATATTTTATATAACAGTATTTGTGTGATATATATGTTATATACCAGTATTTGTTTGATATATATATGTTATATACAGGTATTTGTGTGATATATATATGTTATATACCAGTATTTGTGTGATATATAAATGTATATGTTATATACCAGTATTTGTGTGATATATACTGAACAAAAAAAGAAACTTCCGATTTGTACATATAGTATTTGTTGTGTTAAAGAATTCATTGTGTAATGAAATTATATAGGTAGTATTAGCCTTGAGCTGTATTATCAGGATTCATGAATTTTATCGATTATTTTTGCACTGTTAATTCAGTTTGCACGTGCATGCATGGTTCGACATGTCCCGTATAGTATTCGGTCAATTTGTTTTACTGACATTGTTGTCAAATGAACGAAAACGCTTCAAAATTTGTAAAAAAAATAAAGTTTTTTACATTGTAGCATTTTTAGTATGCCAAGAATACCCAATAATTTACGCGAACGGGCGATTGGTATGCTTGATGCTGGCATGTCGACAGAAGACGTTGCAAGGCATGTTGGGAGTTCTAGTCGAGCGATACAAAATCTTCGCGTAAGATGTCGAACGACAGGAAGCACCAATGACTTGCCACATCGTGGACGTCCGCGTGTTACAATGCGTGGTCAAGACCGCTATATGATGAACACGCATTTGCACAATCGATTCCAAACTGCCACTGCTACTGCTGATAACACACCTGGGCTTCATAATAACTGAATCAGTGGGCAAACTGTTCGTAATCATCTGTGGGAGAACGATTTACATGCACGACGTCCTTAGGTCGGATGCGTTTTAACGCAACGTCATCGTCTAAATCGTCTTAATTGGGCACGTGTACACACTCGTTGGATACGGCGACGCTGGAATACTGTTCTTTTTTCGGATGAATCCAGATTTTCTTTACAACATGGTGATGGCAGGGTGCGCATCTACCGTTGTGTTCTTGAACGAGATCGTTTCGGGGGTGGGGGTTGTGTCATGGTCTGGCCAGCCATTGCCCATGGTTATCGTTCACCACTAGTCGTCATTGATGGCAATTTAAATGCTCAACGTTACCACGATGACATTCTCGCTCATCATGTCATTCCTCTGTTCCATAACAACACCAACATCTCGATTTTTCAGCATGATAATGCCACCTCTCATACAGCTAGAGGCACTGTAAATTTTCTTAGGACAAATAACATTGATTTCATTGATGACTGGCCCACTAAAAGTCCTGATCTCAACCCCATCGAGCATGTCTGGGATAGTCTGAACAGATGATTGAGGCGTCGTCCCAACCCACCCGCTATCATCAACGAACTTCGTCAAGCGCTCATTCAGGAATGGTACAATATTCCACAGGCAGAAATCAACACTTTAGTCAATTCTATGCACCTGCGATGCACTGCAGTGGTCAATTCAAGAGGTGGTCATACCTGTTATTAAGTGGGTGTTTTTTGTTTTAACCCCTACCACACTTGGTCAAAAAGTCTCCCAGTTTTTGTTAACCTATGACCATGATTTTTGCACCAAACGATGCATCATGGAACACTCTTTAAACACATATATAATAATTATTCCCCCAGTTTGTTTTCATCAAGTTATGTTCAAGCAAAGTTAGCGGAAGTGTCTTATTTTGTTCAGTATATATGTTATATACCAGTATTTGTGTGATGTCAGGTGAATGACGATGACGCGGTGGGTATCGACTGGACGCAGGAGTCTGACCGGGTGCTTGTCATGGAGATGGTCATCAAGCTGGCAGACATCAACGGACCGGCAAAGAGTAAAGACTTACATCTACAGTGGACTCGGAGAATTGCGGAGGAGTTCTATGAACAGGCGAGTAGTACCAAAGTAACCACATGTAACCATAGTAACCTCAGACTTACATCTACAGTGGACACTGAGAAATGCAGATGAGTTCGCAAGTGAAAAAAGTTTGATATAAACATTTTAAACATTGAGTTGTAAGATAAATGGAATCTACTAGATACAGGTGTAGTATTCTTGTTCCTACTCATCCTGAAAAACCAAGTTTTAACAGAACTTTAAAACTCTTAGTCTTATTCAACTTACTGTGCTAGCACAACAAATATCCTATTCAACCTGAGTCATACATACACACTGCAGAATTCTCTCCCTTGCCGGATATGCGCAATGCTATCCTTGCACGGGCTACCTGTAACTTCATTCTCAATTCTGCAGTCCACCTGTCAACACCTGTTTAAGCTTTGGCAAAAAGTTTTCTTTACATTGTAACTTTGTGTTTGTTTTTTGTTTTGTTTTTCGGTTGAACTTGACCGTAGTTGGGAATTCTGTGTTGAATTTACCATGTCCGATGCGAGTTCGTTGACAGCTAGCACACGGAAAGTTTGTGCGTGAGATGGTTGTCTATTTCCTTTACAACGTAAAGACACACATGTGTTGTGTCCGGACTGTCGGTCTTGTTCTCAAGACCGTCAGTGTGAGATCTGCACCACGTGGTCTCCTGACCAGTGTGTTCGGTTCGGTTCGGTTCGGTTCACAGACTCAGGGTTCGGGTACCAGCAAAATCTTGTCGGCTGCTTCGGCTGTAGACGGCAAGTCGGACTTAGTGGGTAGGTCCCATAAGTCTGTGGACACTTCGAAAAGCGTCCGGAAAGGGGGGAAACACAAGTGTGTTTCTTCGTCGGTCCGTGTTATGAGTACAGATACCGATACTTCAGGAGCGCACCCCCCCGGACTCCTAATGTGACCGTGGTACGTGAGCCATCTTCGTTAGTGACAGCGCCTTCTTCTGTTTGTGTGGCTTCGTCTTTGACTCGGGCATCACCATCGTCTTTACGGTTACCTTTACAAACAGAAGGGGTGCAGGGTGAAGTCGTCACGGCACCAGTTTTGACGACTTCATCGGTTACCGAGCACATGCCCTCCATTGTGCATATGTCCACTGCTTCGTCCGCAGAGCAGATGGCCCCGACTTTGCCTTCGATTGCTGACAGTCACTTCGGCACCTCAGCATTCTGAAGGCCTGAGGAGAGTTCTGCCATTGGGTGGAGGACTCATCCTGTTTGGGTCCTCCGTTTGCATATGTTTACCCCAAGGGTCTGTTGACTTCGGTAGCAACGGACATTTCCTCACAGTTTGCACCGTCTTTGGTTTTTATCTCTTTGACTTTACTCGATAGAGGACAAGGTTCGCGCAGATACCCCTTGGCTGGGGGTACTCTGTGGCCACAAACTCCAACCGTTCCGCACTTGGCGCAGGAATGACTGTTAGGCTTTCAGGAAACGTTGTTTCGGAGTTTTGTGTTATTTTGAACACTTCGCCTCAGTTGGGATCATTGCTTTCACAGACGGGACCGTCGGTTGCGGCTCCCATTCCTCCTCTCTCCCCCCCCCCCCCCCTGGTTTTCCACCAAAACCAGCAGAAACTGCATCTCGACAGCAGTTTGACGATGCAGTTAGGGATTGTCGTTCGGTTCCTATTGTTTCCGTCTTGGGAGACACTGCCCCAGGGGCGTCTCGATTAAGGGGAGGAGTCCATGTAGATCTTCGGGATCCAGTGGACAGTGACCTGGCTTCAGAGGAAGCGTCGGTTGGACTGGATTCTGTCGCTGACCCAGCTTTCTCTCACTCCAGTTTGGAGGTAGAGGAGGAGTGCGATTATCCGGCGGTTCTGGCTTTTGTCGGGGACCAGGTCTGACAGGTATGCGGGGACACTATACCTCAGGTTGAGGCCCAGCCTACATTCAAGGGTGTCTCCTTCGGGAACCGTTCCTTGAATTTGGTCACTCCTAATGAGGAGTCGGGTTTACCACTTGCTCAGGAGGTGCACAGTTCACTTTGTGACATTGATGCGTTGATCACTGGCAGTGATCGTATCCTGGGAGTGGGTGTTGATGAGTACCCAACGGCACTGCCTATGGGGAAAATCTTAACAGGAGCTCCTATGAGATGTTGGGGGCAGATTTTCTCGAACATCCGGTGGTCGTTCCCGCTAGTGTGCAAGCCGCTTTTTCCCATCACCGCATGAGTCCTTGCCAATCGTGGATCTGGAATCGTTCGAACGGCTGGCTAAGTCGAGGTTCCAGGTTATTTAGGTACGTTCCTATTTGGCTTGGATAAGGCTGTCAAGAGCCTTCCCGCGATGGCGAAAGGCTGTTTGGAGGCTGCGTCAAAAGCCTCTAAGCATATCGCTCAGTTTTCTGGCCGATTGTTTGCTAACAGTCTTTTGTTACAGCGTGACCATTACCTGGCGGGTTTGAGTGCGTCAAACGTTGCGAAGACGTTTTTAGTACATGTTCGGTCGGGAAAACTTACTTTTCAGTCCCGATTTTAATATTGTCCTAGACAAGGATTTGTCACGACCAGTCCCGAACACTCAACCCTCAACCTCTGGTAAATGTCGGTCCACGTTTTCGGGGTTCAAGCTGCCTCCTGTGAAAAAGGCTGCTTTTTTACAGTCTGCTCAGATCCCTAGGGTTCCTGACACTAGGAGGCAACCAGGTAACAACCCGTCTTCCGCTAAGCGAGGACGCAAACGTCGTACTGCATTCCGTTCTCAGTCCACCAAAGGCGTTGCGCCTACAGGTGGTAAGCAGTTGGGGTGAGGGTACGTGAACGATCGGCAGTTGCTTTTGGAGGTACCATTAGCAACCATACCCGTGGGAGGCAGGCTCCGCCATTTCCTTCAAAATTGGTACAAGCTGCCGGGTCTCAACCCCTGGGTTCTGTCGGTCGTTCGACACAGTTACATAATACCCTTTTCTTCTAGCCCCCCTCTTACTTCCACTCCAAGAATGCAGCTGTTACCGTCCGCCGATCGGCGCGTTTTAGTGGAGAGTATGGTTGCCGAGTTTCTCGACAAAGGGCTATCCAGAGAGTCAGTCTGGACACTCCGGGATTTTATTCTCATCTTTTCTTCGCCCAGAAGAAAAATGAGGAATGGAGACCAATCCTAAATTTGAAGCCACTGAACGTCTACGTCGACGTTGCTTCCATGAAAATGGAAACGGTTCATTCGGTACGGAACCTGCTTCAAATTGGGGAGTGGGCTGTGTCTATCGATCTGAAAGACGCATACCTCCATGTCCTGGTGCACAAGGCGTTTTGGAAGTTTCTGCGCTTCCTTTTCGACAGGAAAGCGTACGAGTTTTGTGTGCTCCTGTTCGGGTTGGCGACGAGTCCCCATGCTTTTACACATGTGGTAAAAGCGGTAGTAGGTCATGTTCATTCGTTATGGGTTCGAATGCATACCTATCTGGACGATTGGTTGATCCCAGCTTCGTCACAACAGGAGTGTCAGACCAATGTCGGGTTGGTTTTGGACACGATCCTCCAATAGGGTTTTATTCCCAATTGGGTGAAATCAGAGTTAACGCCGGCTCAGATTTTCACATATCTCGGAGTGGTCTTCGATCTTGTGGTAGCGTCGGTTCGTCCCACCGATGCGCGTATCCACAATTTTCAAACGTCGGCGCAACGTTTGATGGGGGAGCAAAGTACTACGGTACGATCTCTCCACGTGGTGTTGGGCCACCTCGAATCTCTGGCCTCATTGATCATTCAGACGATTCAAACGACCACTCCAATGGCATTTGTCCCCATGGTGGGACGGTCACAATTGGGACACGATAGTGCCTCTGGGCCCATGGTTCACTCATCCGATACAGGAGTGCCTGTCGGACAAGTGCATGTCCCTATCGGTTCCGTTGCACCCCCCTGCTCCGGATCTGCTCCTTTTCACAGATGCATCGCTGCACGGGTACGGGGCGCATCTGTTGGATCAACACATTTCAGGGGTATGGAATCTCTCCAAGAGGAAGCTTCATATCAACTGTTTGGAGATGGAGGCAGTGCATCGTGCCTGTCTTCATTTCCAATGTGTTCTTCGACACCGTCGAATTCTGTTGAGATGCGACAATACGTCGGTAGTGGCATATCTCAATCATTGGGGTGGAACCAAATCGGAGACTTTGGGTCGCAAAGCTCTTGCGATTTTGGAATTCTGCGACCAACTAGGGACGACTCTGTGGGCGAAACACATTCCTTCTTCGGTGAATGTGTTAGCCGATGCCCTCAGTCGACACACCCCTGTTCAGACGGAGTGGATGTTGAACAAAGGGGTGGTTGCAGCGGTTCTCCATGTTTGGGGCAGTCCACAGGTGGACATGTTTGCCAACCAATTGCTGGTTTTCATGTCCCCGGTACCAGACACATTGGCGTTGGAGTACGACGCGTTGAGTATGGATTGGACGGGACTGGATTTTTATGCCTTCCCTCCTCCTGTCTTACTTGGCAAGGTGTTGACCAAAGTGGTCAAGGAACCTTGTCACGCGACGTTGATAGCTCCTCTGTGGGAGCCCTGGTTTCCACAGCTCCTGTCACTGTTAGTGGCAGTCCCGTTCCGGTTACTAGTGTTGTCCGATCTACTCAGCCAGCGACTGAATCAGACGATGTGGCATCCGAAGCCGGAGGTCTTCCGGCTTCATGCGTGGAGGTTATCAGGGCTTCCTTGCGACGCAGAGGTTTTTCGACAAGAATTGCGCATCTTGTCTTTTCAGCAAAGCGCAAATCTACCGAGTCAGTTTATCAGTGTCACTGGCGTGTGTGGGTTCATTGGGCGAACGCATGGGATTTCGATCCCTTATTGCCTACTGTCAACGATTTAGCGGAGTACTTTCTGGCGTTGGTCCAAGAAAGGAAACTTACAGTCACGACAGTGAAAAGTCACAGAGCTGCGATTTTCACTACTCTTAAACAGTGTGGATGTCGTGATTTTTCTACGAACTTGGTGTTATATGATTTACTTAAATCATTGCAATCCACGGTTGAACGACCTTCCATTATTCCGAAATGGAATGTCTTTCTTGTGTTACACGCTCTTAAGGGTGCGCCTTATGAGCCGTTGAGGTTTGCTAGTCTTCGTGTCTTGACGTGGAAGACTGTTTCTGGTTTCACTGGTGGCTTGTCATCGGATCAGTGAGATACATGCTTTTTTGCATGACTTGGTTGATTACAATTCGGACGGGTCTGTCACTTTACGTACCGACCCTATCTTTGTTGCTAAAAACCAGTCTCTGGGGGAAGAGTTTCCACCTACTGTCATTCACAGTTTATCTCGTACACTGTCATCTGATAACTCGGATAGACTTCTTTGCCCGGTGAGAGCATTGAAGTATTATTTGGAGCGTACGAAAAACCGGCGGCAGGGTAAAAAGAGATTGTTTATTTCTTATACCATTAGGCTGGGTGATATCACAAAAAATGCTTTGTCTCGATGGATAGCAACTACCATCAAGCTAGCATATGAGATGGCGGGTGATCATGTGTTACGGAATTTCTCTGTTAAACCACATGAAATCCGAGCCATTTCTGCTTCCCTGAATTTTCATGACAATTTAGATATTATAAAGGTCATGAATGCAGGGGTTTGGAAAGGACGGCACACTTTTGGCCGTTTCTATTTCCGGGATAGGCAGGTTGGTCCTGACGGTACGCATAGGATCCAGACAGTCATTGCGGCTCAACATGTCGTGTCTGTGCGCAGGGCAACAGAAAGGGGTCGACCTCTTTTCCGTCCGACTGCCATCGATTCACGCTTCGGACATTTTTAACACTCCACCCTTTTCTGAGGGATGGGGTTTTTGTAGTGTTGTTTGCCATTTCCTCTCCCTGGAGAGATTTTTTCCTCCCTTTCATGTTGATGAATTTTTCTTTTGGGAAGCCCCTTTTTATTCCCAAAAGTTTTTTGACTCCTTGTTACCGTATGTCATGGTTCGTCCCGTCTCCATGTCAAAGGAGCTTTTTGGGTACGGGTAAGTCCTCTATTTTCTTACTTCCTCCCATTAATGTTGAATTCACATGCTCTCTAACAGTGTCATTGCACGTCCGTTATTGCATATTTGTTGTGCTAGCACAGTAAGTTGAATAAGACTATTAGAAAATTTGTTTCTAATTTTCATTATTATTCATACTTACCTAGTGCTAGCACAACAAACTATACCTCCCACCCACCCCTATGAGGCTTTCCCTCGGTGGGTTTGGGTGGACTTTGAACCGAGAATGAAGTTACAGGTACATGTAGCCCGTGCAAGGATAGCATTGCGCATATCCGGCAAGGGAGAGAATTCTGGAGTGTGTAGGTATGACTCGGGTTGAATAGCATATTTGTTGTGCTAGCACTAGGTAAGTATGAATAATAATGAAAATTAGAAACAAATTTTCTAAATTTCAACTAAAACTGATCTATGGTGCTTGACCCCGCAGTTAACCCTGTACATCAGCCAAATTTAGTCGTGTATTTCAGGGGGCGGGATTTAACTCACTTGGTTGAGTGCTCGCTTCAGGTGCTTGTGTCGCAGAATCAAACCACCTTGGTGGATCCATTCAGCTGATTGGGTTTTTTCTCCAGTGCACTACAACTGGACAAAGGCCATGGTATGTGTTTTTCTGTCTCTGGGAAAGTACATATAAAAGATCCCTTGCTGCATTAGAAAACATGTAGCAGGTTTCCTCTGATGATTACGAGTCAGAATTACCAAATGTTTGACATCCAATAGCCGATGTTTAATTAATCAATGTGTTTCAGTGGTGTCGTTAAACAAGACAAACTTTGTTTTGCCTATTTGAGTGGCATCTGGGTGAGCCAATCATATTTCTTTATAATGATCTCCCATTTGTTCAATATCGCTTTGTGATATCAAACATTTCTCTTAGTGTGTTCTACACTGGGTGTGCAGGTACCTTCGTTAATAATTCTAGTTGTGTTTGATGGGGGTGAAGAATGTTGTTAATAATCTTAGTTGTGTTTGACAGGGTGGGGGGTGAAGAATGTTGTTAATAATCCTAATTGTGTTTGACAGGGTGGGGGTGAAGAATGTTGTTAATAATCTTAGTTGTGTTTGACAGGGTGGGGGGTGAAGAATGTTGTTAATAATCTTAGTTGTGTTTGACAGGGTGGGGGGTGAAGAATGTTGTTAATAATCCTAGTTGTGTTTGACAGGGGGTGAAGAATGTTGTTAATAATCCTAGTTGTGTTTGACAGGGGGTGAAGAATGTTGTTAATAATCCTTATGAAGAATATTGTTAATAATCCTAGTTGTGTTTGACAGGGGATGAAGAATGTTGTTAATAATCCTAGCTGTGTTTGATGGGGTGAAGAATGTTGTTAATAGTCCTAGTTGTGTTTGACAGGGGATGAAGAATGTTGTTAATAATCCTATTTGGATTTGACGGGGTGAAGAATGTTGTTAATAATCCTTATGAAGAATATTGTTAATAATCCTAGTTGTGTTTGACAGGGGGTGAAGAATGTTGTTAATAATCCTTATGAAGAATGTTGTTAATAATCCTAGTTGTGTTTGACAGGGCGATGAAGAATCAAACCGTGGGATGCCCATTTCTCCGTATATGAATCGTACTAACCCTCAACTTGCCAAACTGCAAGAAACATTCATCAACCACTTGGTGGCGCCACTGTGTAATGCCATGGTGATGGGCGGCTTGTTGCCGGGGACGTGGGTGGAAGAGGACAGTGATGCTGACAGTGAGTATCAGACTACAACTACTACAACATCTATCTCAAATAATGATCACACTGTCTCTGTTGGTAATATAGCCCAGCAGTCCATTCTAAGCAGTGTTCCCACTGGGTGAAAATTAAAGGAGGGCGGTCACTTGGCACCACACCCTTCAAAAACCCCCACCAATAAACAAAAAGCAAAAAAAAAAAAAAAAAAGGGGGAGGGGGGGGGGTGTAGTTTGGTTACCATATTGTTGTGTGTTGGTAGACTTTTTGAAAAGACATACTCCTTATTTTGCCTATAAAAAAAGAGCAAAAAGGTTTATAAATACGAAATACAAGCAGACTTGAGATGATATCGGTCTGACATTCACGGGCAGGACCGATCAAAGTTTTAATATTATTATTTTTAATAAAGATTTCAAGATATATGAAAAACAATAAAGATGTTTGTAAAGTGATCTCCTAATGTCGGATACATTTTTGTTATTTCCATCTTCATCGAATGAATCGATTGCTGTGCGAGTGCGAATAATTTTTACATGCTCATATACCATTAGAGTTTCGAGCATGTCCGTCCTGGGGCCTGTCTCTGGATAGCCAGTGACTTGCTCCGGGACAGAACAAAATTAAGGGGACAATTTTGAAATTCACATCCAAAAATTAAATAGTGGGCCTTTAAAATTTTGATGCGCATCTCTAATTAATATAATTAATAAAGAAAATTCTACTCATTAAATTTGGTCACGAGATTAGATTGGGCGGTCAAAATGAAATTAGATAGATAACACGCGTGATTTGGGATGGGGGGCGGGGGGTGAAAATGGACAGAATTTTGAAAATAGCAATTAGTAAAAGAAATTAGGAGGATTAAAATTAGAAAGAAAAAAGTTACAAGCCAAAAATAAAAAGAATTGACTGCTCTGTTGAATATTTATATAATTTGGAGAATTTTGGAAGGACAGTCCAAAATAAATAAGAGAAAGAAGAGAGGATCGGACTATTAATAATATTTTTTTTAAAAAGAAGTACTTTCGACATGAACTTTTGAATGAAGGTCTAAAAGTTTTTAAAGTCCGATCTATACATCCATGTGAGTGGCCTCGTTAAGGCCGTTAGGTTGTTACATCGGCGAGGCTGGAGTGTCCCGGAGGTTTGGCTGCAGATGTTGGCGGCGTAACAGGGTACTGACTACCGTACCGTAGTCGGGGCCGCAGACCGCTCGGATCATCTTATGTAGATTCCGGTTGTCCAACTTGTTCGAAAGTATGGCCTGTCTATAGGTCTGCTCCCTCTGGTGCATCCACGACTACGGTGTGGTGAGTACCGAACATCTTGCTGTGAAGTTCGTACTCGCTGCCGTCCTCCAGGGGTCTCCAGTCCACGTTGAGGTAACTGCCACGGAGCTTGGTCGGGTCTGTCGTGTCCCCCTGCATGTACTGATGAAGGTGTTTCTTCAGTCCGCTCACTGCGATGGTCCACTCGGACTCTTCAGGTGAGGGCAACTACTGGCGCTGGTCTCTCGGTCTTGGCTGGCTGGTTGGTCGGTGATGTTGCCTTCCTCTTGCCAGCGGCGGCTGATCGGGCCTGTGGCATGGCGACTGGCTGTACCGGCGATACCGGCCAGTTCTGCCTGGGCCACGTCACGGTCGGCGATGGAGGGTCATCGTGGGGTGTCTCACACACTGCGGTGTTGAGTCTGTCCCTTTCGGTGGTCGACGGTTCCCGCAGGGCTGGTCTCGTCAACTCAGGCTGGGCTGGGAGCAGCGTCGCTTTTCCTCTTCCTCCATCTCCTCCTCTTTGTCGGTACGATCGTGTCACCGTACACCAAAGTCATGGAAGCCCGTTACCCAGTCTATGAAACGCGATACTCCAAAAGTTTTCATGAACTGCATAAAGAGTCCCCCCAGGTGGGGGGGCAATTCGAGAGTACAAGGTGACACGTCTATTCTCATCGTGAACCAGTTCGGAAGTGTCGATCGCTTTGATAAAATATTATCGCCAGTTTCGTTTTTGTAAAGGCGGTGTATATATTATTTGGCACTCAAGATAAATAATTTTAATGATAAACACTACCACATCCGTTGTTTTTATAAGTGTTCATATCCCCCCAAAATGAAAAGTTTACAATATTTTTTATAAAGAACTGCTGAATAAACAGAATGACAGAAAGAAAAATCATCAGTTACAACCAATTATATCTGCAACTGAGGACAAAATATCAAACGATAGTTAGTGGAAACAAAAGACAGAATGACCGTTCTGATCATGTGACAAATTTGGCGCCAAATAAGAGGGGTTTTTTCAATCGGAGATTGCTGAATCCGTAAAAAATAAAATGTTTTCATTGCTCACATAAAATATAACTTTTATTGTGTCTATCAAACATACAAATGGATACAGATATTGGACAAAATAGAGGCTGTTAAAAATACTGTTAAAATAACCTGATATACCACCATCAGATGATCTCGTGTACCATTTTGGGAACCATTCAAAATAATTTGCATACGTTAGCGAAACGCTAGCTGACTGAACTTGGGAGTTGTCTGCCAGTGACTGTGTGACGTCATGAGAAACATGACAGATTTGTCTCGGGTGATGATCGTTCAACTATTCCGTAATGGAAAATCAAGATTGCTACCTCTTTTTTTTTCTCTTTTTTTTAATCCTTTCATATAGTACGTAACGTTAAGCCCCCACCCCACCCTCCAAAACTACTTCATTAGCTCTTACAATGTAGCCCAGTGGTAAAGCGCTCGCTTGATGCACAGTCGGTTTGGGATCGATCCTAATCAGTGGGCCCATGGGGCTATTTCTCGCTCCAGCCAGTGCACCATGACTGGTACATCAAAGGCTGTGGTATGTACTACTCTTTCTGTGGGATGATGCATATAAAAGATCCCTTTCTGCTAATCGAAAAGAGTAGCCCATGAAGTGGCGACAGTGGGTTTCCTCCCTCGATATCTGTGTGGTCCTTAACCATATGTCTGACGCCATATAACCGTAAATGAAATGTGTTGAGTGTATCGTTAAATAAAACATTTCCTTCCTTCCTCCCTCGATATCTGTGTGGTCCTTAACCATATGTCTGACGCCATATAACCGTAAATGAAATGTGTTGAGTGTATCGTTAAATAAAACATTTCCTTCCTTCCTCTCTCAATATCTGTGTGGTCCGTAACCATATGTCTGACGCCATATAACCGTAAATGAAATGTGTTGAGTGCCTCGTTAAATAAAACATTTCCTTCCTTCCTCTCTCAATATCTGTGTGGTCCGTAACCATATGTCTGACGCCATATAACCGTAAATGAAATGTGTTGAGTGTATCGTTAAATAAAACATTTCCTTCCTTCCTCTCTCAATATCTGTGTGGTCCGTAACCATATGTCTGACGCCATATAACCGTAAATGAAATGTGTTGAGTGTATCGTTAAATAAAACATTTCCTTCCTTCCTCCCTCGATATCTGTGTGGTCCGTAACCATATGTCTGACGCCATATAACCGTAAATGAAATGTGTTGAGTGTATCGTTAAATAAAACATTTCCTTCCTTCCTCCCTCGATATCTGTGTGGTCCTTAACCATATGTCTGACGCCATATAACCGTAAATGAAATGTGTTGAGTGTATCGTTAAATAAAACATTTCCTTCCTTCCTCCCTCGATATCTGTGTGGTCCGTAACCATATGTCTGACGCCATATAACCGTAAATGAAATGTGTTGAGTGTATCGTTAAATAAAACATTTCCTTCCTTCCTCCCTCGATATCTGTGTGGTCCTTAACCATATGTCTGACGCCATATAACCGTAAATGAAATGTGTTGAGTGTATCGTTAAATAAAACATTTCCTTCCTTCCTCTCTCGATATCTGTGTGGTCCTTAACCATATGTCTGACGCCATATAACCGTAAATAAAATGTGTTGAGTGCATCGTTAAATAAAACGTTAAATAAAACATTCCTTCCTTCCTCTCTCAATATCTGTGTGGTCCTTAACCATATGTCTGACGCCATATAACCGTAAATGAAATGTGTTGAGTGTATTGTTAAATAAAACATTTCCTCCTTCCTTCCTCTCTCGATATCTGTGTGGTCCTTAACCATATGTCTGACGCCATATAACCGTAAATGAAATGTGTTGAGTGCATCGTTAAATAAAACATTTCCTTCCTTCCTTCCTTCATTAGCTCTTACAAAATCGTTTCAAAATGTTAGTGTAATTCTAAACAAATACCCCTCCCTCAAGTTTTATAATAATATAGCATATTTTTTGTTATTCCGTAACACAACTCGGGTACTTTGGGACTGGTACTGAGCTTTGGTGCACTTACTTGAGTGGACATAATATAACTTGTAATAATGCTAAACTCGCCATAACTCCCAAATCAATGGGGTCCCAAAGTGGGTGGTGTAACAAGGTTTGACTGTACTAGTGGGTTACAAACGCTAGATTGATTTATAATGCCAGCTGTTTCACAGTCCACTACAGGACCACTTACTGAAAAAGGTAAAATCCTTATCACACTTCACCTAAATGTTACTATGTGTTCCAGGTTTTTCGGATACAGAAAAAGGTGACCGGCAAATGGGTAAGGATAGTGAAGAGGATACAGATGTCAATGATTCTGAATCAGGTCAGTGTTGTCATGGTTACAGGTCACTAGTAAAAATCATCATCCTTAGCAGTAGATATCAGTGGTTTTAAATCAGGTCAGTGTTGTCATAGTTACAGGTCACTAGTAAAAATCATTATCCTTAGCAGTAGATATCAGTGTTTCAAATCGGGTCAGTGTTGTCATGGTTACAGGACATGTTTCGAAACAGTCATTCCTAGCAGTGTTCAGGCATCTGAAAATAATCATTTTGCACACAGGGATGAGATGTAGCCTAGTGATAAAGCGCTCGTCTGATGCACGGTTGATCTAGGATTGATCGCTTTTGGTGGGCACATTGGGCTATTTCTTGTTCCGGCCAGTGCACCATGACTGGTATATCAAAGGCTGTGGTATGTGCTATCCTGTCTGTGGGATGGAGCATATAAAAGATCACTGGCTACTAATGGAAAAATGTAGCAGGTTTCCTCTGTAAGACTATATATCAGAATTACCAAATGTTTGACATCCAATAGCCGATGATTAATAAATTAATGTGCTCTAGTGGTGTCGTTAAAATTTCATTTTGCTTGCATGTCACTCACACACGTCTAGTTTTGTGCATCCCGTTTTCCATTAATTTATGAAATTTAGAATATCATTGACATGGTTGTGATGAGTTACACAAAAATGTACTGATTACATCAATTTGTTTGACACCAGTTTACAATACTCCGAGACCTCAGTGTTTGAAACTATTCTGGCATTGATGTGTAGTGTTATAATGAATGTTTGAAGGTCTAGGTCTAGGTCTATTTCTGGCATTGATGTGTAGTGTTATAATGAATGTTTGAAGGTCTAGGTCTAGGTCTATTTCTGGCATTGATGTGTAGTGTTATAATGAATGTTTGAAGGTCTAGGTCTATTCTGGCATTGATATGTAGTGTTATAATGAATGTTTGAAGGTCTAGGTCTAGGTCTATTTCTGGCATTGATGTGTAGTGTTATAATGAATGTTTGAAGGTCTAGGTCTAGGTCTATTCTGGCATTGATGTGTAGTGTTATAATGAATGTTTGAAGGTCTAGGTCTAGGTCTATTTCTGGCATTGATGTGTAGTGCTATAATGAATGTTTGAAGGTATAGGTCTATTCTGGCATTGATGTGTAGTGTTATAATGAATGTTTGAAGGTCTAGGTCTATTTCTGGCATTGATGTGTAGTGTTATAATGAATGTTTGAAGGTCTAGGTCTATTTCTGGCATTGATGTGTAGTGCTATAATGAATGTTTGAAGGTATAGGTCTATTCTGGCATTGATGTGTAGTGTTATAATGAATGTTTGAAGGTCTAGGTCTAGGTCTATTTCTGGCATTGATGTGTAGTGCTATAATGAATGTTTGAAGGTATAGGTCTATTCTGGCATTGATGTGTAGTGTTATAATGAATGTTTGAAGGTCTAGGTCTATTTCTGGCATTGATGTGTAGTGCTATAATGAATGTTTGAAGGTCTAGGTCTATTCTGGCATTGATGTGTAGTGTTATAATGAATGTTTGAAGGTCTAGGTCTAGGTCTATTCTGGCATTGATGTGTAGTGTTATAATGAATGTTTGAAGGTCTAGGTCTAGGTCTATTTCTGGCATTGATGTGTAGTGCTATAATGAATGTTTGAAGGTATAGGTCTATTCTGGCATTGATGTGTAGTGTTATAATGAATGTTTGAAGGTCTAGGTCTATTCTGGCATTGATGTGTAGTGTTATAATGAATGTTTGAAGGTCTAGGTCTAGGTCTATTTCTGGCATTGATGTGTAGTGCTATAATGAATGTTTGAAGGTCTAGGTCTATTCTGGTATTGATGTGTAGTGTTATAATGAATGTTTGAAGGTCTAGGTCTATTCTGGCATTGATGTGTAGTGTTATAATGAATGTTTGAAGGTCTAGGTCTATTCTGGCATTGATGTGTAGTGTTATAATGAATGTTTGAAGGTCTAGGTCTAGGTCTATTCTGGCATTGATGTGTAGTGCTATAATGAATGTTTGAAGGTCTAGGTCTATTCTGGCATTGATGTGTAGTGTTATAATGAATGTTTGAAGGTCTAGGTCTAGGTCTATTCTGGCATTGATGTGTAGTGTTATAATGAATGTTTGAAGGTCTAGGTCTAGGTCTATTTCTGGCATTGATGTGTAGTGTTATAATGAATGTTTGAAGGTCTAGGTCTAGGTCTATTCTGGCATTGATGTGTAGTGTTATAATGAATGTTTGAAGGTCTAGGTCTAGGTCTATTTCTGGCATTGATGTGTAGTGTTATAATGAATGTTTGAAGGTCTAGGTCTATTCTGGCATTGATGTGTAGTGTTATAATGAATGTTTGAAGGTCTAGGTCTAGGTCTATTTCTGGCATTGATGTGTAGTGTTATAATGAATGTTTGAAGGTCTAGGTCTAGGTCTATTCTGGCATTGATGTGTAGTGTTATAATGAATGTTTGAAGGTCTAGGTCTATTCTGGCATTGATGTGTAGTGTTATAATGAATATTTGAAGGTCTAGGTCTATTCTGGCATTGATGTGTAGTGTTATAATGAATGTTTGAAGGTCTAGGTCTAGGTCTAGGTCTATTCTGGCATTGATGTGTATTGCTATAATGAATGTTTGAGGCCCATTTTCGTTACAACATTGTCTTTGTGTCATCTCCTTATGATCAGTTTGGAAATTTGTTAAACACATTACATGTGTGAAATAGGTTAAACACATTGTATGTGTGAAATAGGTTAAACACATTACATGTGTCAAATAGGTTAAACACATTACATGTGTCAAATAGGTTAAACACATTACATGTGTCAAATAGGTTAAACACATTACATGTGTCAAATAGGTTAAACACATTACATGTGTGAAATAACAACAGGTTAAACACATTGCATGTGTCAAATTTGTTAAACACATTACATGTGTGAAATAGGTTAAACACATTGTATGTGTGAAATAGGTTAAACACATTACATGTGTCAAATAGGTTAAACACATTACATGTGTCAAATAGGTTAAACACATTACATGTGTCAAATAGGTTAAACACATTACATGTGTCAAATAGGTTAAACACATTACATGTGTGAAATAACAACAGGTTAAACACATTGCATGTGTCAAATTTGTTAAACACATTACATGTGTGAAATAGGTTAAACACATTGTATGTGTGAAATAGGTTAAACACATTACATGTGTCAAATAGGTTAAACACATTACATGTGTCAAATAGGTTAAACACATTACATGTGTCAAATAGGTTAAACACATTACATGTGTCAAATAGGTTAAACACATTACATGTGTCAAATAGGTTAAACACATTACATGTGTGAAATAACAACAGGTTAAACACATTGCATGTGTCAAATAGGTTAAACACATTACATGTGTCAAATAGGTTAAACACATTGTATGTGTGAAATAACAATAGGTTAAACACATTACATGTGTGAAATAACAATAGGTTAAACACATTACATGTGTGTGAAATAACAATAGGTTAAACACATTACATGTGTGAAATAACAACAGTATAATACTGAATAATAAAATTTCTCTTACAATCATTACACCATACGTCATCCCGTTGGTCCAGACCTTGCAATGGGAGTTTGTTCCTTTCTCAATGAACGTAAAACTTACGTCGTCAGGGAACGTCTTATCTGATGATGTCTTTTTATATGGGCAAGTTGTCTCATTGAGCGTTATTGTTTATAGACCAAAAATAAATCAAAATAAAGTATGAATGTTTAGTGTTATTGTTATCAAGTATGTTTCAAATTTAATTATAAGTATCGTCTATTATTACCTTTACGTTCATCTGGGTATGAACAAAAAACTCATCTGCAAACATGTGTGTCTCACCGATTCACACAGTTTGCAGATGATGTGTTATTGTTCATACTCTGATAAATGTAAAAGAAATAACAGACAATCCTTAACTGTACACTATGTTTGTTATAATGCTGTCTTGGTATCTACAAGTGTTACCAAGTCTGAACCACACATTGTGTGATCAGTTTGTTATGTATGTAAAATAACACACAGTATAATACCAGTATAATACCAACTGTACAATACATTTGTTATGACACTGTTCACTGATTTCCCAAGGCTGATAAATGTGTGTTAGTTAACAGTTGTAGTGTACTAACTGTACAATACGTTAGTTATAACATTGTTCACTGATTTCCCAAGCCTGACAACTGTGTTGGTTAACAGCTGTAATTTTACGTTC
This sequence comes from Gigantopelta aegis, assembly GCF_016097555.1. Taxonomy (NCBI): domain Eukaryota; kingdom Metazoa; phylum Mollusca; class Gastropoda; order Neomphalida; family Peltospiridae; genus Gigantopelta; species Gigantopelta aegis. The sequence goes on from NC_054702.1 coordinate 118,903,171, forward strand.
ACTGAGAAATGAACAATACATTTATTCATTGAGAAATGAACAATACATTTGTTATGACACTGTTCACTGATATCCCAAGCCTGATAAATGTGTGTTAGTTAACAGCTGTAGTGTACTAACTGTACAATACGTTTGTTGTAACATTGTTAACTCTATCTACAGGTGTTACCAAGTCGGACACCCCTATCAAACCGCCTCGCAAGGTGAATTGTCTGTTGACAAAACACATGAAGGAAAACTACGATGCATGGATGAAAATAATGCGGGAACAGGAGGCCGAGCGACTGGGAGCGGAACCCGACACATCACAAACCAGTCTACAGGTTAGTAACATAACAGTTGTCTCCCATCATATGTCTGTGACATCACAAATCATTCTACAGGTTAGTAGCATAACAGTTGTCTCCCCTTGTGTCTGAGACTTAAAAACCAGTCTACAGGTTAGTAACGTAACAGTTGTTACCCTCATGTGTTTGAGACATCACAAACCAGTCTACAGGTTAGTGACTTAACAGTCGTCTCCCCTTGTGTGTTTGAGACATCACAAACCAGTCTACAGGTGACTGTTATGTGACTAGACTGTCGGTTGTGTCACTGTAGACTGTCGGTTGTGTCACTGTAGACTGTTATGTGACTAGACTGTCGGTTGTGTCACTGTAGACTGTTGGTTGTGTCACTGTAGACTTGTGTGACTAGACTGCCACTTGTGTCACTGTAGACTGTCGGTTGTGTCACTGTAGACTGTTATGTGACTAGACTGTCGGTTGTGTCACTGTAGACTGTCGGTTGTGTCACTGTAGACTGTTATGTGACTAGACTGTCGGTTGTGTCACTGTAGACTATTGTTTGTGTCACTGTAGACTGTTGGTTGTGTCACTGTAGACTTTTATGTGACTAGACTGTCAGTTGTGTCACTGTAGACTGTCGGTTGTGTCACTGTAGACTGTCGGCTGTGTCACTGTAGACTGTTGGTTGTGTCATTGTAGACTGCTGATTGTGTTTGGGTTTGTTTTTTAGAACTAAGACTTGATGTACTTGTTTTTTAGTCGGAACTCGACCTGATGTCGGAAAAGTCTGAGATCGTGGAGATGGAGCCAATCAAAGAGGAGTCTGAGTCTCCGCCCCACACCGCAACGCTGGCCGGCGGCAAGTCGTTTTCCGACGTGCAGACCACGTGATGATAGCTCAGTCTGTCGGTGAGATACACACCATAGTCTGTGGGAGGAGCCAGCAGCTTAGTCCTCATCAGGTACAGAGTAACACACGTCACTACGGAGCTACGTACATCACGTGACTGGTGTCACTATCACATACTGGCTTTACCACATTGTCTTTATCAGATATTGTGGTCACACGATGTGGACTGTGTTTTCCATGACTGAATACACACCCTGTATTTGTACATGTCTCGGTGTCTGTATGTCTGTGTGTCTGTCCAGAGAGGCATGTTCCTTACCTCCAGCACTGTTGTTTGCTAATCATGGACACATTCTTGATGATTGTTCTCTTCTCACATGATTGTTACCTCATTCTGAGAGATATTTGTGAACGAGTGTTTTAGTATGCCTGGAGGACTAACACATAGCTGCTACACACACCGATATTTGGTGTATGTCACAGGCAGATAGTAATAGTCGTCTGTCTGTGAGATCATTGAACTTTCATAACAATTGGCATGATCACCTGGGACGGGTAATGGGTGTGGCACTTCACAAGTCGGACTGTTTTGTGTGATCTCGTCTAGAATTTACAGTGGAGATGTTTGTCCACACCTTTGATGGGAGAGAACTCTGGTGTGTTGTAGATACTGGAGAAAGCAGTATGTCAAAGACATAGGGAAAAAGCAATGGGAGACAACTCTGGTGAGTCAAAGACATTGGGGAAACAATGTGAGACAACTCTCTGGTGTGTGAAAAACATTTGGAAAAGCATTGGACGACAACGCTTCCCATTGCTTGGTGAAATGAAAAGGACTGGTGTGTCGCAGATATTGTGGTGACCAGTCAGTATGTCTGAGAAAAAACAACTGTGCATCACATTTTGCTGATGTATATGTGAATCGCTCAATCCTTGATATCAGGTAGTCAAAGAATTGTGCACCACATGACCACGGACAGTTAATGTTGCAGTAGACATTGCTGGTGAAGATATTTATTGTTATTATTTAATGTTATTATTTATCAACCACAGTTTGTCCTGAATGTTCAAATACTCCAGGAATCATATTTTTCAGGCAGGGTTTTTACTGGACGTGCGTGTGTAAGTTTGTTTTTTACCACATGGTGGCAGCTGACATGTATACAGACTTGTTGCCATGGGGCAAGTGAACACTAAGCTGTTTCCGTGGAGATGAAATAGTTTTGTGTGATGTTTCTGTTGTTAAGTGTTATTTATTTAAGACATTCTTACTAATTTAGTATTACACTGCAGCTTGTGAGAACCACGGATTCTTTTACTCTGCCTTGTCTACCTACAGCTGGTTTGTTCACTTAAATCAGAGGTGCAGCGATCGGCATCACTAACACTGACATTTTCAACAACCTAATAAAGTGCGAGGTAGCACAGGGTAATAACTGTTTAACACACACATACAGACGACACACCACACACACACAACACACTCACACACAGATGACACACCACACACACAACACACACAAATCACAGACACACAGACAACACACCACACACACACAACACACACAACACACTCACACAAATCACAGACACACGGACGACACACCACACACACACAACACACTCACAACACACTCACACAAATCACAGACACACACACACATGCATAAATGCACACATGTGCCACACACATATCACACACACACATGCACATATACACATAAATATAAATAGTTTTAATTTTTACAATATTAGCTGAAAGAATTTTTAAAGTTTTATTCTGAAAATATTTGAAGCTTGCCAAAAATACAGATTATTGGATTGACTGACACATTAAACTGGCTTTTCATCTCAATGTTTGTACAAGTTACTGAAACTGCATTTGTGTCTTTTCAACATAAACAAATACTAATAATATTTAGAACGTTTAGTGACATATATTTTGTTATGTTCCAAATCATAAAAAAGTCAAAACTAGTGAAATTGTTAAATGGAGAATTGAAATGAAAGAAATTACTATTTTAATACAAATGATACATGAGGTGAAATGTGTCAATAACATGCAGATAAGTAAAAACAAAAATGGTGCTAAAACAGGACTGTCTAATGGTTGTAAGAGAAATCTCATTGGCTGATGGTTGCTTTCTGTGTCAAGCTGGAAGAATCTCATTGGCTGATGATTGCTTTCTGTGTCAATCTGGAACAATCTCATTGGCTAATGATTGCTTTCTTTGTCATGTTGGAATAATCTCATTGGCTGATGATTGCTTTCTTTATCATGTTGGAACAATCCCATTGGCTGATGGTTGCTTTCTGTATTATGTTGAAACAATTTCATTGACTAATGATTGCTTTCTGGGTTGTGCAGAAACAATCTAATTGGCTGATATTTCTATGTCATTCCAATGATATTCTCCATCAGTCTTTGCTTGGGTTTTTTTTTTGGGGGGTGGGTGGGTGGGGTTTACACAACTCTGAACAATTCATCATTATATACAGTATACAACTTTTTAGCAGCCATTAAAATTCAAAGATCAAAAACTAATAAAATATTTCAAATACAAGAATAGTGAACAAAATATAAAATGAAAAATGTATTATTTGTTTTTTATATAAAAGTATTCTAATAGTTAATAGCTTGTATTTGATAGCTGACCACAGCTATAAGAGTTCTGATGACAGAGCTGCTTTGTTTTTTAAATATTTTATCATCATCCTGCAATGAGTATTGAAATCTGTTAGGCAGTCTTAAAAGCATGAAAAACAGAACTACCTCTAAGACTTGGTAAAGGTGGCATCTTTACACAGGTGGCTGTTTAAATGAGGTGGTTGTTCACAGAAGTTTGATTGTACCACGGTGTTGACCAGACATGGTGTCATCACTAAGTTTACATTGATAAATAATGAGCTTTAACTAATGTTGAGGATAGTTTGTGATGGTTGGCAGTCAAATACTGGTTAGCATAACAAAACACTAATCATGTGTTATTAAACATGTTCCATGTTGTGTCAGTAAGTGAAGTTTTAAGAGCAAAGAAAACAAAGTATATATTATGTGTGTTGAAATACTCAATAGATTATTTTGTTACTTTGAATTATTAAAACAACAACATATATTGTTATTCTTATAGCAAAAGGGAAAAAAAGGAGTCTAATAACACACAAGTCCTGGTAACATTTGTAGTTTTGCCCACAGTTTAATGATGTGAGTTATTTGTGATATTACACAATGGTGTAATATCAACCTGGCCAGGGTTCTCCTGAGTTGCTCGAGATTGTTATGTTAATAGATGGTTTGTCAAAGTAGTCTCACTTTACTTTCAAAGATCAAACATTTCATAACAAGTTACTGTAAAGGTTAGGAGATCTTGTGTGTTTTAGTCTTGTCACTAAGCTTACAGCAGTTTCAGATAATCCAAGAGTATTATATTTATTACACATCAGTTAATATTAAATTTACAACTCTCACTATATGATTTTTCACTTCCTAAACTAATTGTTCAATTAAATTTTATGATTAAATATGACTTTTAAATTATAATTTATTTATGCATTAAGTAATTTTCTTAGCATTTTTAAAACTTGGCATTGACTCAGTTAGTATAGGTTTTTAAGTTTGTTAATCTAACACAGCAGCAATGGCGATAAAAATGTTTATTTTGTGTGTATATACAGGTATATTTAATACTTTCCAATTCTGGCTGTGTTATGTAGACTGAATCATTCAGTGGATGACTACATTGTAAATATAAATACAGCTCACTGTGATGATTTCACGATGATTTGGAGATGATTCTGTTTACCAATTGTTTAACTGGAGGCCTGAATCTCTGTTGGCTGTATATCTGATGGTGATGACATTCTAATTCGAATACGTTTTTTGTAAACAGTATTTTTGCAGCTTGCACTAAGATCCTATGGTTATATATGATTTTATTGTGTGTTATTTACAGCTCATATAACACAACAAGTTTATCAAGTCCTGCATAATTATATTCACATTGGTGTCTGGCATTAACCAATGATAGTGTATAAACATTTTTATCACTTATGTATGCATAGTTTTACTGTCTCTTAAATTATAAAATACTCATTTATTTGAAAGAATTTATGTGTGCGTGTGTATTAACATTTTACTGAGGTATATTTGGCTACTATAATCTTATATTTCTCGTTTAAATTATTAATGCCGGTTTGTAAGTTATTAATGCAGGTTTTTAAGTTATTAATGCAGATGATTTTAAATGTGTTTCTCTAATGGGTAACTCTAGCAGCTTAGAGTTACTGCCCTTGAGTTTCCTGTGCATGTCTTGTTTATTTTCTTGGAAGTACTTTCTGTTTACCTCTTCCAAATGAACACACTAAGTAGGTAGCTCAGTGCAGTGTAAAGAGAAAGGTGTGTTTTAGTCACACACACACACACACACACACACACACACACACACACACACACAGACACACACACACCCACTACCACCAAATTTCCATTAGTCCCTAGCCCTAAGGAAGAGATGTTAAATTAAGTTATTCATATCTGGCCTTACTTCAGTTTTATTAAATCAAAGCTAATGGCCCTCAGTTTTGTTTCAACCTTGATACAACTGAACAAAATACAATGACTCCTATTAGTGTTACTGTCTTGGAGGGGCAAACTGAACAAAATACAATGACTCCTATTAGTGTTACTGTCTTGGAGGGGCAAACTGATCAAAAAACAATGACTCCTATTAGTGTTACTGTCTTGGAGAGGCAAACTGAACAAAATACAATGACTCCTATTAGTGTTACTGTCTTGGAGGGGCGAACTGAACAAAATACAATGACTCCTATTAGTGTTACTGTCTTGGAGGGGCAAACTGAACAAAATACAATGACTCCTATTAGTGTTACTGTCTTGGAGGGGCAAACTGAACAAAATACAATTACTCCTATTAGTGTTACTGTCTTGGAGGGGCAAACTGAACAAAATACAATTACTTATTAGTGTTACTGTCTTGGAGGGGCGAATTGAACAAAATACAATGACTCCTATTAGTGTTACTGTCTTGGAGGGGCAAACTGAACAAAATACAATTACTCCTATTAGTGTTACTGTCTTGGAGGAGCAAACTGAACAAAATACAATGACTCCTATTAGTGTTACTGTCTTGGAGGGGCAAACTGAACAAAATACAATGACTCCTATTAGTGTTACTGTCTTGGAGGGGCAAACTGAACAAAATACAATGACTCCTATTAGTGTTACTGTCTTGGAGGGGCAAACTGAACAAAATACAATTACTCATTAGTGTTACTGTCTTGGAGGGGCGAATTGAACAAAATACAATGACTCCTATTAGTGTTACTGTCTTGGAGGGGCAAACTGAACAAAATACAATGACTCCTATTAGTGTTACTGTCTTGGAGGGGCAAACTGAACAAAATACAATTACTTATTAGTGTTACTGTCTTGGAGAGGCGAACTGAACAAAATACAATTACTCCTATTAGTTTTACTGTCTTGGAGGGTGAATTGAACAAAATACAATGACTCCTATTAGTGTTACTGTCTTGGAGGGGCAAACTGAACAAAATACAATGACTCCTATTAGTGTTACTGTCTTGGAGGGGCAAACTGAACAAAATACAATGACTCCTATTAGTGTTACTGTCTTGGAGGGGCAAACTGAACAAAATACAATTACTCATTAGTGTGACTGTCTTGGAGGGGCGAACTGAACAAAATACAATTACTCCTATTAGTTTTACTGTCTTGGAGGGGCGAACTGAACAAAATACAATTACTCCTATTAGTGTTACTGTCTTGGAAGGGCAAACTGAACAAAATACAATGACTCCTATTAGTGTTACTGTCTTGGAGGGGCAAACTGAACAAAATACAATTACTCCTATTAGTGTTACTGTCTTGGAAGGGCAAACTGAACAAAATACAATGACTCCTATTAGTGTTACTGTCTTGGAGGGGCGAACTGAACAAAATACAATTACTCCTATTAGTGTTACTGTCTTGGAAGGGCAAACTGAACCAAATACAATTACTCCTATTAGTGTTACTGTCTTGGAGGGGCAAACTGAACAAAATACAATTACTCCTATTAGTGTTACTGTCTTGGAAGGGCAAACTGAACAAAATACAATTACTCCTATTAGTGTTACTGTTTTGGAGGGGCAAACTGAACAAAATACAATTACTCCTATTAGTGTTACTGTCTTGGATGGGCAAACAAAAAGTGGACAGTATTTTGGGTGGCCTACCCTTCTCGTAAAGTATCCAGCCATATTGTCTACATTTGTTCATATATTACTAACTTATTGTCATGGCAACTGTCCTTATTAATTTTGTGGAATGTTACTAACATTTAAAGCACTGTGATAGTCCATACTGTAATCAATGTGGACAGCATCTTATATATTTGCTGATCAGGCATGTAGGTAGGTTGGTATTGGAGCAAGAATTTAAAACAAGTTAACATGTCGCCCTACGGTCCTCAATAAATGGGAATTTCTCAATTCTTTAACAGTCAAACAATTAAACTGAAGTACATATTATTCAGCTAAAAGTTGCGATTATTTAATTTGCTAATGGATTGTTTAACATATTTCTGAAAGAAAAGAAGAAGAAAATAATCAAAGTGACTGACTGACTGCTAGTTTATATATCTGCTCAGTTTCCAGGGCCAGTGTGTTTACTACCTTGTCACGTTAAATACTACTGCAGTGTGTTTACTACCTTGTCGTGTTAAATGCTACTACAGTGTGTTTACTACCTTGTCATGTTAAATGCTACTGCAGTGTGTTTACTACCTTGTCATGTTAAATACTACTGCAGTGTTTACTACCTTGTCATGTTAAATACTACTGCAGTGTGTTTACTACCTTGTCGTGTTAAATGCTACCTGACTTCGGTGGTAATATATTTCTGTATATGGGCAAATCCCTTGAAATTTAGACACCTCATAAAATCTGTTTCAGTTGCATTTCTCTCACTCTCACACTATAAGGTTGTGAAGAAAATGAATGGACTACTCATAAAATGTATGGCTATCATCAGTTTTAACAGATAGTGATTCATTTCTGGCTCTATGAATGACCAAAAACATCCATTTATCTTTGTCACCAGCAGGTATTTATTGCTTGTACTATACTATACTATTAGCACACACTATACTATACTATTAGCACACACTATACTATACTATTAGTACACACTGTACTATACTATTAGCACACCTAGTGCAGTGTTTCCCCTGCATGTATGCACTCAGTTCAAGTGTATTGTGTCTTCAGCAAACTGCAGGCAGTAATGAACAAGGCTAATATGACTACAAGACAGTAGTTTTAGTAATGAACAAGGCTAATATGACTACAAGACAGTAGTTTTAGTAATGAACAAGGCTAATATGACTACAAGACAGTAGTTTTAGTAATGAACAAGGCTAATATGACTACAAGACAGTAGTTTTAGTAATGAACAAGGCTAATATGACTACAAGACAGTAGTTTTAGTAATGAACAAGGCTAATATTGTTGTCAGTAGTTTTGTCACCAGAAACACACAAAATGTGTTAAAGCATGTAAATAGAGGACTGAATTGTTTCTTGAATTTGAAGTATTTATGAATACTATACAAAAGGTTTGTTTCTTGAATTTGAAGTATTTATGAATACTATACAAAAGGTTTGTTTCTTGAATTTGAAGTATTTATGAATACTATACAAAAGGTTTGTTTCTTGAATTTGAAGTATTTATGAATACTATACAAAAGGTTTGTTTATTGAATTTGAAGTACCGGTATTTATGAATACTATACAAAAGGTTTGTTTCTTGAATTTGAAGTATTTATGAATACCATACAAAAGGTTTGTTTATTTAGTGACACCACTAGAGCTGTATGACTTATTGATCACTGCCTGATTGATGTCAAACATGTTTGATAATTCTGACAGTCTGAGGAAACATGCTATATTTTTCCATTACCAACAAGGGATCTTTTATATGCATTTTCCCAAATACAAGCCAGCACATACCACAGCCTTTGATATACCAAATAAATATCTACCCATTGAAGTAAACAAAAACATTTGTGAGAAGTACTTTTAATATATTTTTAATTATTATTTTGTCCAAATTTCGTGGGTGTTTCCCATATGCTTTTTGCCGAGTGTTTCTAAGGTTCAGATAGCCATGTGCTGCATTTGTCTTAGTAGTTGTAACTTGCTGAATGTTTTTTTTTCACAAAAATTGTGATTGGACAACTGACAATGTTGAATTGTGTAATGTAAAAGTGACAATGCAATTCAATTGAAATTCAGTGCTATGATGTGTAAACTAACAGCATTGTTTTCATAATAACTATCATTCCTAATTCTCTGTCATGTCACACATTAACCTGTGTCATGTCACACATTAACCTCTGTCATGTCACACATTAAATGGTGTCATTCCTAACTTGTTTGTTTCTCTTAGATTTTGGTTTTATAGAACAGAATTAATTAAACATATGAAGTGTAATATCAAAGTAAAACTTCAGGTTTACAAATTTGAAGACTTCAGCCTTCATTAAGTTCACAAATAACATTTATAAGTTAACATTTTATGAAGATTTGCTCTTTATAATATATTTCAACTTTTTCTGTGAACAAAGCAGTATTATTTTGTTGGTATATAACGAACAGTAATTGTACAAAAGTAATACTTAAAAATAGTAGTTTGCTAATTAAGATAACTCCAGTATTAAACAATTGTAATTAAGATAACTCCAGTATTAAACAATTGTAATTGACTTAGAAAATAATGATGTACTTCAGGGTTGAAAATTAACATGAAAACCATGGTCGCCAGCAGGGCCAGTTGAAGAAAAATGTTACTGGCCCTTCTCAAATTCAACTAGCCCCCCAATTATCACACTGAAATTTAACTGCAGAGCCAAAATGAAAACTAGAATCTTCTTTGTTGAATAATAACCATGTGCTCACTGTATATAGTCCATTTGCTTCAAAAGAAAACCAATGAATTGACATGTAAGTTCATAATGAATAAAGGTAAAATTCATATACACATTTTTTCTTAAGTTTTAACCTCATACTAACTTAAATAACATTTTTTGAAAAAAGAAATCCAGTATAAATAAAAATGTTTCTTTACAAATTATCCTTAAACTATACAAATTAAATGTCATTTTTAATACAGGGGTGAAGACAAAATACTAGAATAGCCAAGTAAAGCAGCTTGACTTGTATTGCCTCTGAAGTAAAATAATGCAGTACAACGAGAATAAAGGTAGAACTGCGCGTGCTGTAGTATATAAACTAGGCTATGGGAGTCCTGTTTATGGCAATGCAAGCGGAATGAAATAAACTTTGTGGCGATGCAAGAGGGTAAATTTCCAGTAAAGGATTTCCTTGGGAGTGGCTGTCCTCCTATAGACGAAGCACCCACACGTGTATGTTTAATATGAATATTGCAAATGCTACAGTAGAATGTTACTAATGAAATAAATATTGAAAGAAAAATAAATTGGTGGAAAAAAAAAAAACCCAACATTTTACCGATGTACTTAGTTATCATATTACAAAGCATAACAAAATGTACTTGTTGTTTATTACAGTAATATTTGGGTGGTTACGTCATCATGTAAGTCTTGGAGTCACTTTAGATCAGTTCTTATTTCATGCAAATCGCTTAAACTTAAAAGAATACCGACAACGATAATCAGTTAACTGAACTTTGGAATACGCCCTGTAGTAATGAAAAAAATCATTGTTATTTGTATATACGCACATGCGCTCACGTTAGTGTGTTCAAACTATAATATTTTGATTTTGTACCAAAATAATGTAAGCTAATTAAATTTGATTCCTTTTTACCATAGCATTAAATAACAACTGTCAAATAGTAGCTCTACTAGATAATTATGGTGTATCCAGTCCATTCTAATAAACCGAAAACTGCTAGATTTTAGAAATGCAAGCAGTGTCTTCAATACATTTTGAGCTCAATTTTAGAAAGACCTGACCCAAAGCCACAGGAGCCGAGTCTGGCGCTGTCAAAATACAGAGTATGTGCTATGTATTCTGCTATCAGATCTGTAACTCGCACCAACACAGACGCGATGTGTTTTGTCACATTCAATTCAGTTTCAGTGTCTTTCTTTTTTCAACTGGTACAATACTCGCCAGACCCTAAAATCGATGGTTGCCCCACGGACTACCTTTGTAAAATTCTTAGTCACCCTTAGCCAATAACGGTCACCATAGGCGACCGGGCGACTGCTAATTTTCAACCCTGGTACTTAGAACAGTGAATTGTTTTCTAAAACTAACCGATACAAACACCTGGAGTTATAATATTACAGTTTTATTAGTTTATTATTTGTTTTAACTAACTTGTTTTGTTTACATAATACACTTACTTTGACCTAACTCAAACATCCATAGGCTTTGTTACTTATTTTTACATATTGGAACTGCAAAAGTAAATGTAAATTTACATTTACACAATCGAAATTTAAATGAAATACATTCTACCTCAGTGACAATAAACCACATAACCACAGCCAGGACAGGTGGGGACAAGGCTTCTAAAAACAGCTCACACACGAGTTTCAAATGAGAAAACGATGAGGTAAGCCATTTGTGCAAATATGTTAGTTTTTACATAAGCGGAAAACAGTCTCAAAAGCCAACAAAGTGAAATGCTGTTGACAAATGTTGTTAGACTGATTGATAATAGATGTTAATAACGACACAGAATTAACATTTACATTTGAATCTAAGTGAAAGAGAACTGGGTGTGACAACTAGACAGTAGTTTTGTTTACTGTAAGCACCGACTGCCACATTGTGTGGAATCTAAACTGGTCTGTGTCAGTAGATCTGGTAATAGTACACAGTATATTGGATGTTTTAGTTTGTGTTTGTATATCATGTTAATGACACACGGCATCGCTTGATGTTCCATATTGTGGGAACAAGGAGATTTGTTTGCTCAAGTATGTCAATATGCCGTTGCTTGTAAAATTTATATATTTATGTCATTTGTGTACGTTGCCATGGCAGTGATATGACCACAATTTCCATCTTCTGTTGACAATTTTTGTTTATGATTTTAACCCTGAACAATAAACTGTATTAAATAATGTATCATGGTCTTGTTATTCTTTATATCATGTTGTAGAGCTTCTGATTTGTCATTTCATTGTGTGTTATTGTTAGTCCCCTACCAGTCCAGCAGTCCTTCGGTCTGTATGTCTCTATGTCCATATGTCCAACATATAGTTTTACAGACATTTTTTTCGCAATGCCTCAAGATATTGATTTGAAATTTTGTGTATAGCTTTATGATGTAGTATTACAGATTAAGTTTTACTTTCATGGCCATTTAACCATTTTGACAGTTACGGCCCTTGACTTTATCTTATAGGCTATGCCTGTTTACCAGCCCCATCTGTTAATATATAAACAGAAATAAATATTGTTTAAACCAAGATTTTGAGCTGAAATTTTGTGTTTTATTTTATCAAGTTTGATTTTCATGGCAATTTACACATTTTTCACTTGAACTTAGGAGTTATGAAAAAAAATTCTGGACATTTTTCGGAGCAATGCCTCAAGATATTGACTTGAAATTTTGTGTATAGCTTTATTATGTACTACACTATTGCACTTGAACATAGGAAATGTGAAAATATTTGGGCCCAGTAGGGGACATAAACCTATGAAATTATGATCAAATATTTTTAACTTTAAAACATAACTGAAATACTGTCTAGTTATTCATGAACTATTTATATTCTGTTGTAATAATTTCACATGCAATTTAAAATCATTTTTAAATGTTCAGTCCCATGTTTTTAAATGTTTCTCCTAATTATATAACATACCAATAATAAAACAATGACAAACATCTTTTCTCCAGCACAAAGTATGGGAGACAACTCTTGGTGACCTATTGTGTGTGTTTTTTTGTTTTTCTGTCTTTGACCATGCATCACTGTCGTGCATAATTTTATCCCTTTTTTTCTTCTATTTTTAGGTCACCTGAGCCGGTCTCATGTTACATATTGTCAACCTGTTTTTCATATATCATCCGTCTTGTATAAACTTTTTACTTCTTTTTTTCTTTTCCAAAACTACTTGATCAGTTCCAACCAAATGGCACATGGAGAATTGGTTTTGAATTTGGTCATTATTTGAAGTTGGTCATTATGACCCCCCCCCCCAGGGGTGTCATTATGACCCCCCCACCCCCCCCCCCCCCCCCCCCCCCCACCCCAGGGGCCTGAGGGTTGAACCCAAAAGTGGAAAATTAAGTCAATTTTTAAAATTATCTTCTCTACTATGAGAAGTGCTATAACCAAATGGTCTTCATATATATGTAAAGGTGAACAGCGGGTTTGTCTAATTTGTTAATGTCATTGATGTTGGACCCCCACCCCACCTTGTAGGTCTCTGGGGAGGGGTGACGTTTACTCTAGTTGTGTAGAGAAATGCATTTAAACTCATTTCTTCAACTTGTTATCCAAAACTACTTGACCAATTCCTCATCCCAGGATGAATGCCACCACTAGACCACATTGTTTAATTAATTATTGGTTATTGGATGTCAAACATTTGGCACGGCTTCTAGATTATGGTAGCCCCACTCCCATGGCTAGTGATATTCAATGCTGGGTTAGTAAATAACAACTATCGCCATGCCCGACAGCTAGTGAATATTTTTGGTTAAATGTTGCAGTTAAGTCTATTTTGTGTGAATTTTATGGCTTTCATCCACCATTTACTACATTTGAAGAGCTAAAGGCTGCAATATTACATACATGGCCATTTTTATCCACCAAACCACTTTCAGCTGACTTTCTATTTTGGCCTAAGTATATATATACCATAATACAAAACAAACAGGGGTCAAAATATATATATATAACACCTATATATAAAGTCGTCTTTTTCTCCACCACAAAATATATCTAAATGGGAAAGAGAATTAAATTTTGAACAAGAATACAATTGGTAGAAAAGTATCAACAGCAATGTGTTCAGGATACCAAATTAAGATGGTTCCAATATAGAATAATCCAAAGAATTCTCCCTACAAACAAATTTCTCTATAATATTAGAGTGATAAGCAGCTCAAAGTGTAGCTTCTGTAATGTGTATATTGAAACATATACACATTTACTTTTTTGATTGTGTATACATCCAAAATTTAATTAAACAAGTCAGCAATGGATAAAAGAAGCTGCAGACATAGTTATCTTCTCTCATACTAGTTTTCTTCTTGGCCTCTCAAAGAACAATATCATAATTGACATTATTGCTCTTTTGACAAAGCAATTTATATATAGTTCAAAATTTCTGAAGAAGTCACTAGATATTAAAATATAAAAAATTCATATACAGTTAAACCTGTCCTAGCGGTCACCTGTATTCAGTGGTCACCTGCCTTAAGCGACCACTTTTTTTACTCCCAAATGATTTATAACATAAATGCACCTGTAATAAGCGGTCACCTGTCTAACACGGCCAGCAGCCACCCAAATCGGACCCCAAATCGCTAAAATACCTGTATTAAGCGGCCACAGTAAATGTTTTCTATTATATAAAAGGGATATTTAACAACAGCGATAAGGTGCAGCAAATAACCGATATTCACACCTTCAGGAATACTAGTACCCAGTCAGTCCCGACATCTCTACTGTGTATCAATTAAGAAAGTATGACTATGGAGTGCATCTAATTGCCTCTGGGCAGGCTACGCTTGACATTTGTAGATTCATTTACAATGACAATACACTGCATGAAGTAGAAATTAAATAATTAAATAGAAAGAGAAAATAAATTTCTTGAGAACGGTTAATTGAATACATTCCAGCTGCAGTTTGTCAGAAGTTAATTAGCATTACAGACGCTAAAACAAGAAACAACAAATGTTTTAAAGACTATATGTAGCAACCTGTAATCAGCGGTCACCTGTCTTAAGCGGCCACTTTTATCTACTCCCTTATGTGACCGCTTAAGACAGGTTTGACTACATTCTTATTATATATTAGAAAAAAAAAGTATTCCAATAAAATCAAATATAATGAATTTATGAAAAGATGGAGTGTATACCATAAATTGTTCGAATAAATATCTCTGACATCATTGACCACTGACAGTATCTAAGTATTTATTACCATATATACATGTATAAGTATAAGACATTTTGAGTGTTTAATACTGAGTGAGGTTCAATGACGTGTTGGCAGCCGTCCTACATGGAACTGTTCCAGGCAGTGATTGACCATTGCTACAGCATGGAACTCTATACAGACCCGACTACGGTAGTGTGTGACTTCGAACAAGCTGTCATCAAGGACTTACAGACAGCCCTGGGTCCAGCCATCACCATACAAGGGTGCTTCTACTATCTTACACAGGCTACCTGGCGCAAGATCCAGGAACACGGACTTGCACCACGTTACTCCACAGATGAGGAGTTCAAGCTCTTCTGTGGTCAGCTTGATGCACTGGCATTTCTACCTATTGAGGACATTCCAGCTGGTATGGCATCCCTGCGTGAGAACACCCCGGATGGTGCAGATGAACTACTATCCTACTTCGACAGGACATATGTTACAGGAAGCTATCGCCGTGCTCAACCAGGTCATGTTCAGATTGGCATTCGGGACAAGAGGATTCATCCACTTTACCCACCAGCTGTGTCAAACGTCCACAAGGCTACTCTCGCTTGTGAGCCACGCACCAACGACCAGTGTGAGGGCTGGAACAATCGCTTCACACACCTTATTGGATACAGCCATCCAACCATTTGGATACTCATTGAAGCCATTCAGAAGGAGGACTGCTTCGTTCGCACCCAAATCAGTGAGGACTTGATTGGGAATCCACCTACAAAGCAAGTCAGACGAAAGCAGAAGAATCTGCAGGCATGCTTACTCACCCTGTGCCAGGATCGCCAATCAGGACGTAAGACAGTTACAGAGCTTCTCCGTGGTGTTTTCAGAACAGTGTTACATCCCATTCCTCATTCCAGGATAGACATTTCTATCAACGAGGGTGTAACATCAGAAGAGTGTTACATCCCATTCCTAATCCCAGGATAGACATTTCTATCAACGAGGGTGTACAATCAGAAGAGTGTTACATCCCATTCCTCATTCCAGGATAGACATTTATATCAACATACACCCTTTTTCTGAAGAGTGTTACATCCCATTCCTCATCCCAGGATAGACATTTCTATCAACGAGGGTGTACCATCAGAACAGTGTTACATCCCATTCCTCATTCCAGGATAGACATTTCTATCAACGAGGGTGTGACATCAGAAGAGTGTTACACCCCATTCCTCATTCCAGGATAGACATTTCTATCACCGAGGGTGTACCATCAGAAGAGTGTTACATCCCATTCCTCATCCCAGGATAGACATTTCTATCAACGAGGGTGTACCATCAGAAGAGTGTTACATCCCATTCCTCATCCCAGGATAGACATTCCTATCAACGAGGTGTACCATCAGAAGAGTGTTACATCCCATTCCTCATCCCAGGATAGACATTTCTATCAACGAGGGTGTACCATCAGAAGAGTGTTACATCCCATTCCTCATCCCAGGATAGACATTTCTATCAACGAGGGTGTGACATCAGAAGAGTGTTACACCCCATTCCTCATCCCAGGATAGACATTTCTATCAACGAGGTGTACCATCAGAAGAGTGTTACATCCTATTCCTCATCCCAGGATAGACATTTCTATCAACGAGGGTGTACCATCAGAAGAGTGTTACATCCCATTCCTCATCCCAGGATAGACATTTCTATCAACGAGGGTGTACCATCAGAAGAGTGTTACATCCCATTCCTCATCCCAGGATAGACATTTCTATCAACGAGGTGTACCATCAGAAGAGTGTTACATCCTATTCCTCATCCCAGGATAGACATTTCTATCAACGAGGGTGTACCATCAGAACAGTGTTACATCCCATTCCTCATTCCAGGATAGACATTTCTATCAACGAGGGTGTACCATCAGAACAGTGTTACATCCCATTCCTCATCCCAGGATAGACATTTCTATCAACATACACCCTTTTTCTGAAGAGTGTTACATCCCATTCCTCATCCCAGGATAGACATTTCTATCAACGAGGGTGTACCATCAGAACAGTGTTACATCCCATTCCTCATCCCAGGATAGACATTTATATCAACATACACCCTTTTTCTGAAGAGTGTTACATCCCATTCCTCATCCCAGGATAGACATTTCTATGAACGAGGGTGTACCATCAGAACAGTGTTACATCCCATTCCTCATTCCAGGATAGATATTTCTATCAACGAGGGTGTGCCATCAGAAGAGTGTTACACCCCATTCCTCATTCCAGGATAGACATTTCTATCAACATACACCCTTTTTCTGAAGAGTGTTACATCCCATTCCTCATCCCAGGATAGACATTTCTATCACCGAGGGTGTACCATCAGAACAGTGTTACATCCCATTACTCATCCCAGGATATACATTTGTATCAACGTACACCCTTTTTCTGAAGAGTGTTACATCCCATTCCTCATTCCAGGATAGACATTTCTATCAACGAGGGTGTACCATCAGAAGAGTGTTACATCCCATTCCTCATTCCGGGATAGACATTTCTATCAACGAGGGTGTACCATCAGAAGAGTGTTGCATCCCATTCCTCATTCCAGGATAGACATTTCTATCAACGAGGGTGTACCATCAGAATAGTGTTACATCCAATTCCTCATTCCAGGATAGACATTTCTATCAACGAGGGTGTACCATCAGAACAGTGTTACATCCCATTACTCATCCCAGGATATACATTTGTATCAACGTACACCCTTTTTCTGAAGAGTGTTACATCCCATTCCTCATCCCAGGATAGACATTTCTATCACCGAGGGTGTACCATCAGAACAGTGTTACATCCCATTCCTCATCCCAGGATATACATTTGTATCAACGTACACCCTTTTTCTGAAGAGTGTTACATCCCATTCCTCATTCCAGGATAGACATTTCTATCAACGAGGGTGTACCATCAGAAGAGTGTTACATCCCATTCCTCATTCCGGGATAGACATTTCTATCAACGAGGGTGTACCATCAGAAGAGTGTTGCATCCCATTCCTCATTCCAGGATAGACATTTCTATCAACGAGGGTGTACCATCAGAATAGTGTTACATCCAATTCCTCATTCCAGGATAGACATTTCTATCAACGAGGGTGTACCATCAGAAGAGTGTTACATTCCATTCCTCATCCCAGGATAGACATTTCTATCAACGAGGGTGTACC